>NC_046172.1:98685309-98728298 GCF_011064425.1 Rattus rattus
AAATAACCCTATTAAAAAATGGGGTTCAGAGCTAAACAAAGAATTCACAGCTGAGGAATGCCGAATGGCTGAGAAATACCTAAAGAAATGTTCAACATCTTTAGTCATAAGGGAAATGTAAATCAAAACAACCCTGAGATTTCACCTCACACCAGTGAGAATGGCTAAGATCAAAAGCTCAGGTGACAACAAATGCTGGCGAGGATGTGGAGAAAGAGGAACACTCCTCCATTTTTGGTGGGATTGCAGACTGGTACAACCATTCTGGAAATCAGTCTGGAGGTTCCTCAGAAAATTGGACATTGAACTGCCTGAGGATCCAGCTATACCTCTCTTGGGCATATACCCACAAGATACCCCAACATATAAAAAAGACACGTGCTCCACTATGTTCATTGCAGCCTTAATTTATAATAGCCAGAAGCTGGAAAGAACCCAGATGCCCTTCAACAGAGGAATGGATACAGAAAATGTGGTACATCTACACAATGGAATATTACTCAGCTATCAAAAACAATGTCTTTAAGAAATTGTAGGCAAATGGTTGAACTGGAAAATATCATCCTGAGTGAGGTAAACCAATCACTGAAAAACACACATGGTATGCACTCATTGATATGTGGCTATTAGCCCAAATGCTAGAATTACCCTAGATGCACAAAACTCATGAAACTCAAGAAGGATGACCAAATTGAGAATGCTTCATTCCTTCTTTAAAAGGGGACAAGAATACACTTAGGAGGGGATAGGGAGGCAAAATTTTGAACAGAGGCAGAAGGAACACCCATTCAGAGCCTGTCCCACATGTGGCCCATACATATACAGCCATCCAATTAGACAAGATGGATGAAGCAAAGAAGTGCAGGCCGACAGGAGCCAGATGTAGATCTCTCCTGAGAGACACAGCCAGAATACAGCAAACACAGAGGCGAATGCCAGCAGCAAACCACTGAACTGAGAATAGGACCCCTGTTGAAGGAATCAGAGAAAGAACTGGAAGAGCTTGATGGGGCTCGAGACCCCATATGTACAACAATGCCAAGCAACCAGAGCTTCCAGGGACTCAGCCACTACCTAAAGACTATACATGGACTGACCCTGGGCTCTGACCTCATAGGTAGCAATGAATAGCCTAGTAAGAGCACCAGTGGAAGGGGATGCCCTGGGTCCTGCTAAGACTGAACCCCCAGTGAACTAGATTGTTGGGGGGAGGGCGGCAAGGGGGAGAGGATGGGGAGGGGAACACCCATAAAGAAGGGGAGGGGGGAGGGGGATGTTTGCCCAGAAACCGGGAAAGGGAATAACACTCAAAATGTATATAAGAAATACTCAAGTTAATAAAAAAAAACATAAAGGGGTGTATAGCAATTACTGTAACATCAATGAAATAAAACACTATTACCAAGGCAACTGGTAGAGGGACAGATTTATTTGGCTTATAACTCTAGAGAGATAACAGTTAAGCATGGTGAGGAAGTGACTATGGCAGCAAGCAGCAGGCACAGAGCTCTGAGGTCACATCTCAAACAAGGAGCAGGAAGACGAGAGAGAAAACTTGAAATGCTGTGAGCCTTATAGCTTTCAAAACATGCCCCTAATGACATACTTCCTTTAGCAAGGCCATACCTCTAAGACTCCCCCAAACAGTCACCAACAGGGGACCAAGTATCCAAATGCCAGAGAACAGGGGAGACATATCATTCAAACCACCATTGACAACTATTGAAGGAAGAAAGAAACTAGCCAGTGGAAGACATGGGATCTGGGATGTCAATACAGCGGGTTGAACAATATTGAAAAAGGGAGGCTTGAGAGATGTCTTAGCAGCTAAAGGAACTGGCTGCTCTTCCAGAGGACCTGTGTTCAACTTCCAGATCCATATGCTGTATGCATACATTTTTGCAAACTACTTTTAATAAAGCTTCAACCTCTCCTCTAGATCACCACCCAACAGAGGTAGTGGAAGAGAAAATGTATTAGGTTAGAGGGGAAGTGGACCTACTCAGCCATAGTTCTTTGGGGGTGAGCTCGATGTTCTTGGGCAGCAGTTCAGTCCCATAGCAAACACTGGAATGTTTGCCTAATAGGACTCAGCAGCTGCAGACCAGTTTTCTCGGCAGGCAGACACCAGGCATGAACCTGCAGTGCAGTCAGTCCTTTCAGCAAGCAGACACCAGGCAGCTGGAGTGCAATCCTGAGGAAACTGCCAAGCTCAACAACTGATCTGAGGCAAGGCCGCAGAAGAGGCAAGCTGCCTCAGGAACCACAGGAGCAGTTCTTGGGCTAGTTTCTCTCAATGTCAGAGTTATCACGAGTTGAGCTCAACAATGTTATATGAGGCAAACCAATACATGCAGGTTGGTAGCAAATAGTGAAGCAATGCAAACCAAACCAAGATTCATCTCTCACTGTCTGTGGGGGTCATATTTATATTCCTCCATCAAGCATTCCTTCACCTGTTTGCTATATCCAAACATCCTTTTACCTGTGTCAGCTTCAGGAAAATATTCTTCCCCATGTCTGCTCCAGCAAAACATCCTTTCACCTGTGTCAGCTTCAGGAAAACATTCTCTCACCTGTGTGCCTCAGTAAAGGATCATTTGACATAACTAACTTTCCAAAGAACTAGAAGACTCCACTTCATCATTATAGCTAACAACTATATGTACCCTTCCCAGTGGGAACTGACACCCTCTTCAGAATTTTGCAGGTACCAGGCATATATGTGGTGTACAGACATATCTCCAGATAAAGTACTTGTACACATATAAATAAGTAAATAAGTAAGGAAAGGGGGTGAATGAAATTGCATAATGAATAACTTTGTATGCTAACTTTTACACTTGATCTTAGCCAAAAGGCCGAGAAGTGATGTATGCTAACTTTTAAGCCTAGTGAAGTACATATGTTGATCAGCATCTGCATATTTGTACCATGTTTGTATAAATTCTGTACTTTTCATGCTATTGATTTATGTATATATGTTTGAAATGCTTGGAGCTTGCTTGCTAGAGCTTTGCTCTAGCTATCCTATGTGTGAATATATGTATGTATGTATGTATGTATGTATGTATGTATGTATGTATGTATGTGTGAATATGTCTGTATGTATGTATGTTTATATGCAGGTCTGTATGTATATGTATGTATTTGTGTGTATGAGTTATTGGACTCTGTCTTTTGTTTCAATCATTCAGTGTGTGTGTATGTGTTTGTGTGTTTGTGTGTTTGTGTTTGTGTGTATGTGTCTGTGAATTTTCTCTCTTTACTTCTCTTTCTCCCATGTCGCAAAGTGTTAAAAAGAGTTCATAGTTCCTCCGCTGGCCAGACGGAGTGTCTGCCCCAGTAAATTAAAGCTTTATTCCCCAGAGAAAAGTCTGCTATATCTTCTCCAATCCCTGGCTGCTTCAGCAGAAGACCCTACAGGTATCTGGATCAACCCCTGTCAGTGGCTCTAATGACTGACCCCAATTGCTATGTTTCAGTTAGCACATGGATCCACCACATGGATGCTATAGCTACTTGTTGGCACTTTCTTTCCCTCTTACCTCTGGTCAGTTGGTTAGAAGGAAGGTTGAAGACTTTAAGATCCCTAAATCACGTAGATTTTGAAAAAAAAAATCAAACCCTATACTTTACACTGGCTGTCAGGATAATCCATAGAACAATGGTTCCTAACATGATGGTTGAAACTCTTCAGGGTTAAACGACTGTTTCACAGAGGACATATATCAGATACACTGCATTTCATATATTTTACATTGTAATTGTACTGACTAGTTTTGTGTGTCAACTTGACACAAGCTGGAGTTATCACAGAAAAGGAGCCTCAGTTGTCGAAAATGCTTTCAGGAGACCCAGCTGTAAGGCATTTTCTCAACTAGTGGTCAAGGTAGAAGGACCCAGCCCATTGTGGGTGGTGCCATCCCTGGGCTGGTAGTCTTGGATTCTATAAGAAAGCAAGCTGAGCAAGTCAGGGGAAGCAAGCCAGTAAGAAACATCCCTCCATGGCTTCTTCATCAGCTCCTGCTTCCTGACCTGCTTGAGTTCCAGTCTTAACTTCCTTTGGTGATGAAACAGCAATGTGGAAGTGTAAAATGAATAAACCCTTTCCTCTCCAATGTGCTTCTTGGTCATGACGGTTGTGCAGGAATAGAAACCCTGACTAAGACAGTAATTCACAACACTTGTAAAATCACAGTTATAAAATAACCATAAAATAAATTTATGGTTGTGTGTCACCACTACATGAAGAACTATATTAAAGGGTTGTAGTATTAGGAAAATTGAGGGCTGTGCCACAAATTGGTCAGTCTTCCCACTGGTTTGAAGATATTTTACAGCCATTCTACTACAAAGCTTCTAGTTTAAGGCTGCCTGAACTCCCTCTTCATACTCACACACCAAGCTCCTGACAGGAAGAGTGCACAGGACAGAGAAGGAAGTGGGTGGTTAGAACAAGAGAGAAAACATTTACCCAGACTTACCCTAGAGCCAGCAATGAACTTATACCTGGCAATAGGATATGGAAGTTTGCATAGATGACAGATAACACAGATACTTTCCATGTTGATTGCTTCATTTTCTGAGGCCACAGATGGGAATCAGAGTAGAATGAGTAGAAAGTACAAATGCTCTGTCAACCCTTTGTATAACCACAACCTGTGCATTCCTGGTCCCAGACTGTATATTAAAGTGTATGTGTCAATTATCTTTTCTCCAAAAAACAGGAGTCTATCTTGTACATTCTTTAACATATTTACATATTGTCAAGTACAGAAGTCTGTAGCACCCCCATATAAATCAAGGCAAACTCTGATGGTATCATAGCTGTAGACCAGTACCATGTCCTCAAGCTGAAACTTTTTGTCTCATTTTGACAAACTTAAAAGTAACCCAAAGCTTCTTGTTTTCTCCTAAGTATCTGAATATATGGAGAAGGACAAAGTCACAATTCAAATCAGGAGAAGGGATGCACTTACACACACACACACACACACACACACACACACACACTCACAAGCTAACTTGTCTTTAATAATACAAGTATGCTGGAGACACAGAATGGGGATAGGAGTATGGGATAGAGAGAACAAGTGAAAGTGACCAATACCTCAGAAGGAGGAGATGGAAGAAGGATTGGATAAGGTAGGAAAATGGGAAAGAAGGGTTGACAAATATGTAAAACTCTTTGTGGATTTTCTGTGGATCCCCAAACCTGAGAAGAGAGCTTAAAATTCCAAAGGCAGTACCCAATTCCTAGAAATAGGAGCTAGGTATATATGAGGGTTCAAAAAGTAATCATGAATCCAGGAACAATGTTGTGCACACAGCTACCTGATCTGTCTCTGCTCCTCGATGAAGGTAGGATAATACGTGTTAGAAGGAACCACAAGTAAGTTGCCCACATATCTGCTCTAAGACATATCACGAATGGCAGAGAGCTCCTCCTCACCCCGACAAACATACCGCCATAAGAAATCCAAGTGTGTACTTGGTGTGTCATATGTATGTTGGGTTGCAGCTGTAGTAGTTAAATGTTTATAAGAAGAGGAAAAAGAAAGTTACACCTCATGGAGGGATGTTGGGTCCTTTAGAGAAAGAAAATAAAAATATACTCAGTAGCAATGAGGGGATGAGATGGGGAGAAGTATTAAATTGCAACAGATAAGGAGATCATACTGGGTGCTAGGCAATCCCAACGAGATCTTTGTGGGTCAGCATCCAGGTCCCGACAGGCAGAAAGAAGCTGAGATGCAGTGTTTTTCTTATGACATTTTATTCTCCCAAGAGATGGATCATGTATGACCTGTCATTTGAGCACATATTTATTGGGGATGTTTCCAGCTGAGCCATGAGCAAGCTATGAAAGATAGCTTTCAGCTGACCCTCTCACCCATGCACAGGGTACTTGATGGCAGAGACTGTGGTCTGTGGACAAGATGAACAAAGAGTTTTGGCAATAAATGTCCTCTCTCCTAAGAATCTGAACTCTGAACTGAAAACTCAAGGTCTTAGTGGTATAGACAATAGGGTAACTTTTCCCATGTCCACCTGGGACCTGCCTTCAGCAAGGTTTGAAACAATTTCTCAGCGGAGGTGTTAAATGATAATCTGCATACATGCCTTTTACTTGGCCAGTGATCTCTAAGACCTGATCTCATAGTATTAAGATGTCTGCCTTGGGACTTACCTTATAACCTGGAGTCAAGATGATAGCTGAGGGTCCTGGGCCAATGTCCAAGTCAGGATGTTGTCATTTCCTAATGAAGCACAATGGAGCTATGCCCCTGGTTCCAGTATTCATGGTTTCATTTCTGAGGCAATTGTACAAGCTTTCCCCCTGTGTCCACAGAAGAGCTGCCTTCAGCAATTTTGAAACCATGCCTTGCCTTAAGCCCTGATAGATGCAGGAACTTGTATCTACAGTGTCAGCTTTTCACCTTCTTCTATATGTAAAGGCCTCTAAAAGCTTGGTTATAGCACAGTTCCACACGGCCAGCTTTGATAAGACCTGTGGGTCAACATTGACCCTGCTGTCAAGATGATAGCTGAGAAGGTTACACCAAGTCAGGATATTGCTGTTGCACAGTGAGAGCAATTGGGCCCAGTATCCATGGCTTTGTCTCTGAGGCTTTTAACCTCTCTCTAATCTAAGAATTGTGTTCCTTTTGTCTCATATGTATATAATGTCTATGTCTTCATGGTGCCATACCCGTGAGTGGAGTGTCTCAGTCCAGTGGAAATGAGAACTATGTGTAGTTATTGACCCAAAGATCATGTCCTTGCCCCATGCTGGGGGATCCATATCTGGCCTGAAATGCCCAAGATAGTAGTTTGTTAATGAAGGGACTGAGGTAGAAGAATAAATTCTGTTTTGTTTTTAAGGTTCCATTCTAAAGTCTAACTTGCCCTTAGAGAAGTATGACCCCTACCCTTCAAGTCTGAGAAAAAAATCACAAAATGTTCCCTGGCAGTTGCAAAATAGACACAGCAGCTGCAGCTAGCTGATAACAACAGAGTGGTGTAGAAAAATAAGTGTTCCCATGTCAAGATGCTCCTTTTTGATATATGTCCCCACCTTATTGTTTAACCAGATGTTGTAAACCAATTAGATTAAAGGCCAACATTCCTTTACCCTCTCATGTATTGCCAAAGCTTGGGAACCCCTGCTTGTGTTTTTTTCTTTATAAACCTCCTTTCCCCAAACCTCAGGGCTGCTCTCCTATCCTGTTGCATCATGAAGGTTTGTGGCCCAAGCTTGAGCTTAAATAAAGACTCTCATGTGCTTGCATTGGAGTTATGGTTCCTGATGGTCTCCGTGGATTTTGCAATCTGGGCACATTTGGTGCATGCATGGGCTAGGAAACCCCAGTCTTCTAGGATCCCCCAACCTGGAGGGTCTGATAGGGCCAGTATCTAGTGTCTCCCTGTATATTTTCTGTGTCTACTCTCCTTTTGTTTTTTAAAAAAGCCTCAAGGTACTAGCATAAATGACAGGGAGTAGCTAAGAGCAGACATACTGGAGGGTCAGGAAAATATTTCTGCACCCCCCTCTCAGGGTGGATGAGGTGTTGCTTTTAATTTTATAATAATGTTAACCTTCTTGTTAGGTGCCAAGGCCTGTGCTCCAACCTCTCCTGGTTTAGCTCCATGATCAATCACTGTGGGTCTCAGCTCTGCAAATGGCCAGCTGGCCATTTTTCCTGGGAGCTGCAATAACTTCCCCAGCTCCTCCTGGCTGGCTTTGCTAAGTTGCCAACAATTTTCCTGGCTGCCCTTTTCTCCTCTTGCCCACCTTGGCTCCACATATGGAAAACACTAGGCAGCTTTATATTTTGAAACTAGTCATTTAACTCCATGGCTGGGCAAAGAAATTTCTGCCCTAATCCTATCAGCTTGCTCCAGCCAATGTCCTTTGCCCCCATATACAAACTCTAGGTGCCCCAAGACTTTACATGACAACAACTTCCTCCTCATTCTAAAGCCTGGTTCAAAATATTTTCCTTCCCTGCATTCTCTCTCTTCCTCCTGGGGCCTGGAAGTACCACCCTTTTTCTTTGCCCAGCAATTTGCCTCTGCCTTTTCTTTACTGACACAATTAAGAACCAATTAGTGAAACACTTCCCTCTACATGAGGTACCCACCCATCAGTTGGAGGAATTTGAGGGAGAGCTCCACTGTCAGTTGCTGTCCTCCCTGTGTTGCTTTCTGGTTCTGAAGCAGAAATCTGTGAATCTGTGAGTCTGAATCTTTGAATTCATTTCATTCATTCCTTGTTAACTAAGGAAGTTAGGGCTAAGGACCACTTATTGAAGCTTGGGGTGTTGGGCTTTTCATATTGGACAGCTACATCCAAGAGATGAGACCTTCCATCTCTTTTCGGTATCAGCAGTAGATGATAAAGTTTTCAAAAACCCTTCCCTCGTTTCCTCCTGCTAATGTACTTGTCAACAGAAACAGCCAAAGGGTCACAAGGAACAATAGGAGCCAACTCTAGCCTTACCACTCTTACCAGTAGCATTGACAGGGGCAGAGGGCACAAGGAGTAGGCACACTGTCCCCTAACACTGGCTGGAGAGATGGCTCAGTGGTTAAGAACACTGACTGTTCTTCCATAGCTCCTGCTAAGTTCAATTCCCAGCAGCCACTTGGTGATTTTTTTTTGTCTCAGAACTGGCTCCATGTTTTACAGGGCACACCGAGCTACACAAACTCCCTTTCAGTGTGGCATGTTGCAGGAACAAGGAACCTGACCAGTCATACAGTAGGTCTGGTGGCCAGGTTCACACAGGTACATTCTTCTTTCCCCTCTGCCAAGAACAAGGTCAGAGCACACAGGCATCCAGGGCCCCTAGAAAGTCTAAGGCTGGGGTCTTCTGTGGCAGTAACTGGGCTCTTCCTGAGTGAGAAGGTGAGTTCCCAGAAAGCATGGCTCCATGCCTGGACAGACTGGACAGGAGAGACCCCGAGTGGTCAAATGTATTTCTCACTAGAGCTTGGAACAGACTCATGACCACTCATTTTGCTCAGTAAATGGTTATTCTTCTTGCCAGAATATGTGTTCACTCCTTGTCTGAAAAGATGCAGTCTCTGAGTTGTGACCCACTCCTGCCACACTCAGCCCACTGAGAAGCAAGAAGCCCTCACTTCCGTGCACCTTAGGGCACTCAGTGCAGTCACTTACCCAACACTCTTGCAGGTTCTCTTCACAGACAGAGGTCAAGAAACTGGCACCTGGCCTCATGGGAAACCCACACAGAATGGGACGTCAACACAGTTGAAGGTAATGGTCATCTCTAGATTTACCACCAGGCTCTTTTGGCAGGTCTCAACAATAATTTGGTCAAGGTTTAGATATGATATTAGACAGGAAATTGATAAAAGAACAACAACGTTTCTTGAAAGGCTCATAGAGGCTTATGCTGCTATACACACAGAGATCCTGAGTAAACAGAGTTCCAACATAGTAGCTCTGGATTTTAACAGTCAGTGCTGGACATTAAGAAGAAGGTACAGGAACAAGAAAGATTAAGCAAAATTGGTCAAGGGATCTGGTGGAGATAGGTATACAATAACAGAAAGAATGCAGAAGAAAAACAGATTAAGACAGGAAAGACAATAATTCAAAATTTGAGCAGAGTCAACTAAAACTGCAGGAGCACTGCAGTCCAGACCTTGCCTGGATCTGAAGGGACCCAGTCAAACAGCTCCATGCACCCAAATCCCGTGGGAGGGAGAGTTAGACCTTCAGAGGTGCAGACACACCTGGGAAGCCAGAAGAGATTACACTCTGCCCACATTTCTGACTCCAAAAGAAAACACCTAACGCCATCTGGGACCACGGTGCACGGGGGATCCAGGAAAAGGTGGCACAGGCCCTCCTGGAGAGGGTGCAGCCCTCAAGGAGAGTTCAAAAGCAGCCCCCCACAAGCAACTTCAGCTGTGGGACCACAGGTAAGACCAACTTTTCTGCTCCAAGCGACCTGCATGTTGGACTCAGGACACAAGCCCACAGGAACAGCTGAAGACTGGTAGACAGGAAAGTCTACACACCCAGAAGCAGAACACTCTGTTCCCATAACTGGCGGAAAGAAAACAGGAAAACAGGGCAACATCACTCCTGACACACAGGCCTATAGGATGGTCTAGCCACTGTCAGAAATAGCAGAACAAGGTAACACCAGAGAAAACCTGATAGCAAGAGGCAAGCATGGGAACCCAAGCAACAGAAACCAAGACTTCATGGCATCATCGGAGCCCAATACTCCCACCAAAGCAAAGGCTGAATATCCAAACACACCAGAAAAGCAAGATCTAGATTTAAAATCACATTTGATCATGATGATGGAGGACTTCAAGAAAGACATAAAGAACTCCCTTAGAGAAATGCAGGAAAACACAAATAAACAAGCAGAAGCCTATAGAGAGGAAACACAAAAATCCCTGAAAGAATTACAGGAAAACACAATCAAACAGGTGAAGGAATTAAAAATGGAAATAGAAGCAATAAAGAAAGCACAAAGGGAGACAACCCTGGATATAGAAAACCAAAGGAAGAGACAAGGAGCCGTAGAGACAAGCATCACCAACAGAATACAAGAGATAGAAGAGAGAATCTCAGGAGCAGAAGATTCCATAGAAATCATTGACACAACTGTCAAAGATAATGTAAAGCGGAAAAAGGTACTGACCCAAAACATACAGGAAATCCAGGACACAATGAAATGATCAAACCTAAGGATAATAGGTATAGAAGAGAGTGAAGATTCCCAACTCAAAATATCAGTAAATATCTTCAACAAAATCATAGAAGAAAACTTCCCTAACATAAAGAAAGTGGTGCACATAAACATATAAGAAGCCTACAGAACTCCAAATAGATTGGACTAGAAAAGAGACTTCTCCTGTCACATAATAGTCAAAACACCAAATTCACAAAGCAAACAAAGAATATTAAAAGCAGTAAGGGAGAAATGTCAAGTAAAATATAAAGGCAGACCTATCAGAATTATACCAGACTTCTCACCAGAGACTATGAAAGCCAGAAGATCCTGGACAGATGTCATACAGACCCTAAGAGAACACAAATGCTTGCCCAGGATACTGTATCCAGCAAAACTCTCAATTAACATAGGTGGAGAAACCAAGATATTCCATGACAAAACCAAATTTACACAATATCTTTCTACAAATCCAGCACTACAAAGGATAATAAACTGTAAAGCCCAACACAAGGAAGCAAGCTACACCCTAGACAAAGCAAGAAACTAATCATTTTGCAACAGAACAAAGAGAAGACAAGCACAAACATAATCTCACATCCAAACACGAATATAACATGAGGCAATAATCACTATTCCTTAATATCTCTCAACATCAATGGACTCAATTCCCCAATAAAGAGATTAACAAGCTGAATATGCAATGAGGACCCAATATTTTGCTGCCTACAGGAAACATACTTCAGAGACACAGACAGACACTACCTCAGAGTAAAAGCCTGGAAAACAACTTTCCAAGCAAATGATCGGAAGAAGCAAGCTGGAGTAACCATTCTAATATCGAATAAAATCAATTTTCAACCAAAATTCATCAAAAAAGATAAGGAAGGATACTTCATATTCATCAAAGGAAAAATCCACCAACTCTCAATCCTAAATATCTATACCACAAATACAAGGGCATCTACATACGTAAAAGAAACCTTACTAAAGCTCATGACACACATTGCATCTCACACAATAATAGGAGGAGATTTCAACACCCCAGTCTCATCAATGGACAGATCATGGAAACAGAAATTAAAGAGAGACATAGACAGAGTAAGAGAAATCATGAACCAAATGGACTTAACAGATATTTATAGAACATTCTATCCTAAAACAAAAGGATAAATCTTCTTCTCACCACCTCATGGTACTTTCTCCAACTTGACCATATAATTGGTCATAAAACAGGCCTCAACAAATGCAGAAAGATAGAAATAATGCCATGCATCCTATTAAAACACCATGGGTTAAAGCTGGTCTTCAACAACAATAAGGAAAGGATGCACACATATACATGGAAGTTGAATAATGCTCTAATGAATGATAACCTGGTCAAGGAAGAAATAAAGAAAGAAATTAAAGTCTTCTTAGAATATAATGAAAATGAAAATACAACATACCCAAACTTATGGGACACAATGAAAGCTGTGCTAAGAGGAAAACTCATAGTTCTGAGTGCCTGCAGAAAGAAACAGGAGAGAGCATATGTCAGCAGCTTGACAGCACACCTAAAAGCTCTAGAACAAAAAGAAGCAAATACACCCAGGAGGAGTAGAAGGCAGGAAATAATCAAACTCAGAGCTGAAATAAACCAAGTAGAAACAAAAAGGACTATATAAAGAATCAACAGAACAAGAAGTTGGTTCTTTGAGAAAATCAACACGATAGATTATCCCTTATCCAGACTATCGAGAGGACACAGAGAGTTTGTTCAAAGTAACAAAATCAGAAATGAAAAGGGAGACATAACAACAGAGCCAGAGGAAATTAAAAAAATCATCAGATCCTACTACAAAAGCCTATATTCAACAAAACTTGAAATCTGGAGGAAATGGACAATTTCGTAGATCAGGTACCGAAGTTAAATCTGGAACAAACAAACCATTTAAACAACGCCATAACTCCTGAAGAAATAGAAGCAGTCATTAAAAGTCTCACAACCAAAAAGAGCCCTGGGCCAGATGAGTTCAGTGCAGAATTCTGTCAGACCTTCATAGAAGACCTCATACCAATACTATCAAAACTATTACATGAAATTGAAACAGATGGAGCACTACCGAATTCCTTCTATGAAGCCACAATTACAATTATACATAAACCACACAAAGACCCAACACAGAAAGAGAACTTAAAACAATTTCCCTTATGAATATCAACACAATGATACTCAATAAAATTCTTGAAACCGAATCCAAGAGCATATCAAGACAATCATCAGTCATGATCATGTAGGCTTCATTCCAGGGATGCAGGGATGTTTTAATATATGGAAAACCATCAACGTAATCCACTATATAAACAAATTGAAAAATAAAAACCACATGATCATTTCATCAGATGTGGAGAAAGCACTTGACAAAATTCCACACTGATAAAAGTCCTGGAAAGAACAGGAATTCAAGGCCCACACGTAGACATAGTAAAAACCAAATACAGTAAACCAGTAGCCAACACTAAGCTAAATGGTGAGAAACTTGAAGCAATCCCACTAAAATCAGGGACTAGACAAAGCTGCCCACTCTCTCCCTACTTATTCAATATAGTTCCTGAAGTTCTAGCCAGAGCAATCAGACAACAAAAGGAGATCAAGGGGATACAGTTTGGAAAAGTAGTCGTCAAAATATCACTATTTGCAGATGATATGATAATATATTTAAGCCATCTGAAAAGTTCCACCAGAGAACTACTACACCTGATAAACAGCTTCAGCAAAGTGGCTGGGTATAAAATTAACTAAAATAAATCAGTAGCCTTCCTCTACACAAAAGAGGATGAAGCCGAGAAAAAAATTAGGGAAACGACACCCTTCATAATAGTCCCAAACAATATAAAATACCTCGGTTTGACTTTAACCAAGCAAGTGAAAAATCTGTATGATAAGAACTTCAAGCTTCTAAGGAAAGAAATTGAAGAAGATCTCAGAAGATGGAAAGATCTCCCATGATCATGGATTGGCAGGATTAATATAGTAAAAATGGTCATTTTTACCAAAAGCGATCTACAGATTCAATGGGACCCCCATCAAAATTCCAACCCAATTCTTCATCGAGTTAGAACAATTTGAAAATTCATCTAAAAAACCAAAAAACCCAGGATAGCTAAAACTATCCTCAACAATAAAATGACTTCTGGAAGAATCACTATCTCTTAAGTCAACCAGTATTACAGAGTAATAGTGATAAAGACTGTATTATATTCGTACAGAGAAAGACAGATAGACCAGTGGAATAGAATTGAAGACCCAGAAATGAACCCGCACACCTATGGTCACTTGATTTTTGACAAAGGAAGCAAAACCATCCAATGGAAAAAAGATATCATTTTCAGCAAATGGTGCTGGTTCAACTGGACATCAGCATGTAGAAAAATGCAGATTGATCCATTCTTATCACTCTCTTATATCCACGTGGATCAAGGACCTCCACATCAAACCAGACAACTCAAACTAATAGAAAAAAAGTGGGGGAAAGAATCTCAACACATGGGCAGTGGAGAAAAATTTCCTGAACAAAATACCAATGGCTTATGCTCTAAGATCAAGAATCAACAAATGGGATCTCATAAAACTGCAAAGCTTCTGTAAGGCAAAGGACACTGTTAGGACAAAAATGAGCAACCAACAGATTGGGAAAGATCTTTTACCAATTTACAATTTACAACTGATAGAGGGCTTATATCCAAAATATACAAAGAACTCAATGTTAGACTGCAGGAGACAAATAACCTTCTTAAAAAAATGGGGTTCAGAGGGAAACAAAAGAATTCACAGCTGAGGAATGCCAATGGCTGAGAAACACCTAAAGAAATGTTCAACATCTTTAGTCATAAGGGAAATGCAAATCAAAACAACCCTGAGATTTCACCTCACACCAGTGAGAATGGCTAAGATCAAAAACTCAGGTGACAGCAAATGCTGGCGAGGATGTGGAGAAAGAGGAACACTCCTCCATTGTTGGTGGGATTGCAGACTGGTACAACCATTCTGGAAATCAGTCTGGAGGTTCCTCAGAAAATTGGACATTGAACTACCTGAGGACCCAGCTATACCTCTCTTGGGCATATACCCAAAAGATGCCCCAACATATAACAAAGACACATGCTCCACTATGTTCATAGCAGCCTTATTTATAATAGCCAGAAGCTGGAAAGAACCCAGATGCCCTTCAACAGAGGAATGGATACAAAAAATGTGGTACATCTACACAATGGAATATTACTCAGCTAAAAAACAATGACTTTATGAAATTCAAAGGCAAATGGATGGAACTGGAAAATATCATCCTGAGTGAGGTAACCAAATCACAGAAAACACACATGGTATGCACTCATTGATAAGTGGATATTAGCCCAAATGTTTGAATTGCCTAGATGCACAGAACACATGAAACTCAAGAAGGATGACCAAAATGTGAATGCTTCACTCCTTCTTTAAAAGGGGAACAAGAATACCTTGGGAGGGAATAGGGAGGCAAAGTTTAGAACAGAGGCAGTAGGAACACCCATTCAGAGCCTGCCCCACATGTGGCCCATACATATACAGCCACCAAACTAGATAAGATGGATGAAGCAAAGAAGTATAGGCTGACAGGAACCGGATGTAGATCTCTCTTGAGAGACAGAGCCAGAATACCACAAATACATAGGCAAATGCCATCATTAAACCACTGAACTAGAACGGGACCCTCGTTGAAGGAATCTTAGAAAGGTCTGGAAGAGCTTGAAGGGGCTCGAGACAGCATATGAACAACAAGGCCAACCAACCAGAGCTTCCAGGGACTAAGCCATTACCCAATGACTATACATGGACTGACCCTGGGCTCCAACCTCATAGGTAGCAATGAATAGCCTAGTAAGAGCACCAGTGGAAGAGGAAGCCCTTGGTCCTGCCAAGACTGAATCCCCAGTGAACGTGATTGTTGGGGGAGTGTGGTAATGTGGGGGAGAGATGGGGAGGGAACACCCCATATATAGAAGGAAGGGAGGAGTTAGGGGATGTTGGCCCGAAACCGTGAAAGGAATAACAATTGAAATATAAACAAGAAAACACAAGTTAGTAAAGATGGAGAAAAAAAAAAGAAATAGCAAAAAATAAAAAATAAAATTAAAACACAAAATTCTTAAGATGAAAAAAGAAAAACATCGGACAAATCTTCTGGTTTGCTTTTTAATTTTTTCTTTTATTTTTTGAAATTGCAGATTATCATGAAATGTAAGCCACTGTGGACAGCTCTAGCTCTCCGCTGCTTGTTACACTCCTCTTAAGACATCATTTTCTTACATTCCATGGAACAGAAAACCAGCCCATTTACAGGCATGAACTTCTGTCCAAAAAGACATTTTTTGCAGCAGGAGCACAGGAAGCACTCTGCGGATGCATGCCAACTAAAATTATTAATTGTTACTCTCTGCAATTCCGGGTCGATGACACTTTGGCATTCTTGACACTTCACAGCATGGTTCTTCATGTAGCAGGGTTTGCACACAGCCTTATCATTGACCATCACATAAATTTTTCCAGCCAAAATTTTGTCACAATCAAAGCAAGAGAAGTGTTTCAAATGCCAATTCTGGTTTTCTGCTTGGGTGTATTCCTTGCTAAATATCAGTTCATCACAGCCAGCACAGCGGGGCTTCTCACTGTCACAATAATGTCTGCCACAGTACAGCTTTCCATTCTTCCAGAAGTAAATCATGTGCACCAGGAGTTCCCCACAGGTGCAGCAGATAAAACAAGATGGGTGCCAGAGTTTATTGTACCCAGCTCTTTCAGCATAGATGGCTGTATCTCCTTCTTTCATGGGTTGTTTGCAAGTGTAACAAGAATATTGGGTCTTCTTAGGCTCTGTAGACTTGTCCTTAGAACTCAATGCTGATGTGGTGTTTCTGACTCTGGCAGGGTTCTGCACCTCGTCACCCTGATCATTCACCTCCGAGACATACTTCATGGCACCCACTCCCAAAGCCTCATCCTTATATTTCTTTATAAACTGCTCCATCTCCCTAACTTCATTGGGAGACAACTCATGGCACTTAGAAGGGTCCTGGTCATGTGCAGGAAGCTGCTTCGATAGCTGCTTCTTCAGGTACTGTGTTGCCCATGAACCAGACAATGACAGTTTCTCCATAGGCATGTAATTGCTGGCCAGTTCCTGCTTCTGGACAGGAGGAGCCCACTCATAGCTACCAGTGTTGAAGAGTGTATTCTTGGCAGTACATGGATCGGTCATTGCCATAACATTGTATTTGAACAAAGGCATTCCTTCTGACTTCAGCTTGGTGATTATGTTAGTGTACTCAGTGTGTTCAAAGAGTCTCCCGACTTTCTGGTCCTCATCATTGCTTAGGAGTATGTCATGATCTTCTTGCCCACATTTGCAATTACGACATATTTTCCTCCAAAAGTGTAGCTCAAACCCTGCACATTTTTCTTTGCATTTTAGACATGGGGCCCCCAATCCTGGCGTGTGACCTAAGTCCATCTCTTAAAAGGGAAAACAAAAGGAAATCTATTATGAATTTCTAAATTTTTAAAAAATTCAATGATCACACTTTTAACTCCACTTAATACGCTTGTTGATGTAACCCTCAAACAAATTTCTTATGAGCTTCACAATGTTTGGTGAGCTGTGATACCAAAAATATGAATGAAAGCTGAAAGCACATTTATAGCATATTTTATATTCTCATTGCTTTTATCATGAAAGGAAATGAAGCAAAATAAACTTTATATAAGACTACAAATACTGACCCAAACCCCTTGGGAGAGAGATCTTGCCACCTGGACAGGTGGGGACTCCTGAGACTACAGAGCAGGAGAGACCACCAATACTGCCCACCCCTGCCCACATCCCTGGCCCAAGAGGAAACTGTATACGGCCTCTGGGAACCGGAAGATAATGGCACTCTTACAGCAGACCCCATGCAGTCCAGACACCGCCGGGACCTGAAGGAATCAATCAACAGTTCTCTGCACCCCCAAATCCGTGGGAGAAGCTACCGCTACAGAGGCAGACACATGGGAAGCCAGAAGAGACTACACTCTGCCCACATTTCTAACTCCAGGAAAACACCTAACCCTGTCTGGGATCCCCACATGGGGCTCCAGCAAAAAAGCTGCAATAGACCCTCCTAGTTGCTGCCTCACTGGAGAGCTCAAAGCAGCCCCCCAACAGGCAACTTGGCAGCCATGGGACCACAGGTAAGATAACTTTTCTGCTCCAAGCGACCTGCCTGGTGGACTCAGGACACAGGCCCACAGGAACAGCTGAAGACCAGTAGACAGGAAAGATTACAAGTCCGAAAGCAGAACACTCTGTTCCCATAACTGGAAGAAGAAAACAGGAAAATAGGTCTACAGCACTCCTGACACACAGGCCTATAGGACGGTCTACCCAATGTCAGAAATAACAGAACAAGGTAACACCAGAGAAAACCTGATGGTGAGAGGCAAGCTCAGGGAACCAAGCAACAGAAACCAAGACTGCATGGCATCATCGGAGCCCCATACTCCCACCAAAGCAAAAACTGAATATCCAAACACACCAGGAAAGCATAACCTAGATTTAAAATAACAGTTGACCATGATGCTGAAGGACTTCAAGAAAGACATAAAGAACTCCCTTAGAGAAATGCAGGAAAACATAAATAAATAAATGAAGACTATGAGAAATCACAAAATCCTGAAAGAATTCCAGGGAAAAGAACATAATCAAACAGGTGAAGGGTTAAAATGGAAAAGAAGCCAATAAAGAAAGACACAAGGGAACAATCCTGGATATAGAAAACCAAAAGGAAGAGACAAGGGCTGTAGATAGAAGCATCACCAACAGAATACAAAGAATAGAGAGAATCTCAGACAGAAAATTCCATAGAAATCATACAACAACGGTCAAAGATAATATAAAATGGAAAAAGCTACTGGTCCCAAAACATACAGAAAATCCAGGACTCAATGAGAAGATCAAACCTAAGGATAATAGGTATGGAGGAAGACTCCAGCTCAAAGGACCAGTAAATATCTTCAACAAAATCATAAGAAAAGCTTCCTAACCTAAAAAAAGAGATACCCAGGCATACAAAAACCTACAGAACTCAAATAGATTGGACCAGAAAAAAAAACAAAAACACCTCTCACATAATAGTCAAAACACCAATGCAAAAATAAAAAAAGAATATTAAAAGCAGTAAGGGAAAAGGTCAAGTAACATAAAAAAGGCAGACCTATCAGAATCACACCAGACTTCTCACCAGAGACTATGAAAGCCAGAAGATCCTGGACAGATGCCATACAGACCCTAAGAGAACACAAATGCCAGCCCAGGTTACTGTATCCATCAAAACTCTCAACTAACATAGATGGACAAACCAAGATATTCCATGACAAAACCAAATTTACACAATATCTTTCTACCAACCCAGTGCTACAAAGGATAATAAATGGTAAAGCCCAACATACATGGTATGCACTCACTGATAAGTGGCTATTAGCCCAAGTGCTTGAATTACCCTAGAATCACAGAACACATGAAACTCAAGAAGGATGACCAAAATGTGAATGCTTCATTCCTTCTTTAAAAGGGGAACAAGAAAACCCTTGGAAGGGAATAGGGAGTCAAAGTTTAGAACACCCATCAGAGCCTGCCCCACATGTCGCCCATGCATATACAGCCACCCAATTAGATCAGATGGATGAAGCAAAGAAGTGCAGGGTGACAGGAACCAGATGTAGATCTCTCTTGAGAGACACACCCAGAATACAGCAAATACATAAGTGAATGCCAGCAGCAATAGACTGAACTGAGATTAGGACCCCCATTGAAGGAATCAGGGAAAGGTCTAGAAGAGCTTGAAGGGGCTCAAGACCGCATATGAATAACAATGCCAACCAACCAGATCTTCCAGGAACTAATCCACTACCCAATGACTATACATGGACTGAACCTGGGCTCCAACCACATAGGTAGCAATGAATAGCCTAGTTAAAGCACCAGTGGAAGGGAAGTTTCTGGTCCTGCTAAGACTGAACACCTAGTCAACGGATTGTTGCGGGAGGTGGTAATGGGGGGGAGGATGGGGAGGGTGCCCATATAGAAGGCAGAGAGGGAAAGGGTTAGGGGATGTTGGCCCCAGAAACCTGGAAGGGAATAATAATCGAAATGTAAATAAGAAATACTCAAGTTAATAAAGATAAAAAGAAAAGACTACAAATACTGAAATTACAAAACCCATGAATTTGTGTCATTGCCCCTTATGTGACTTGAATACAAGTACAGGGAGAACACAGAGGGCAGAGACTTAAAAGCAAACAAATGTATAAAGAGTTTAGGAATTACGATTAAAGGATTACTTTAAATTATGGAAGTATAATCGCAGCAATGACAAATACTTATTAAATACCAGAAACAGTATTCTATTACATTTACTATTTAAATCTTACAAAACCTCACACTATATATAGGAAGCAGGCACTATTTTCATCACTTCTTTACAGATGATTTAATTGAACCAAAGAGTTTTCAGAATGTGTTCAGGATAAAAATATCATTACATTCTAGAACTTATCTGGAAGCCACATTGCTGGGATCTGTCAATCATGTAACCGAAAGCTATTATGAAGAATGACAAAGGAAAAAACAATTTGCTGGATTATCCAGCTATAAATCTAGATTTTACAGTGACTGCCCTGGCAAGATATCCATGATGGTGCAATAGTGCTATTTTTTTTTTGATGAGTAGCCAACAGCTGTCTACTTGGACTTAAGACACACCCTGTAAATAGAGATTTATGGCTGGTACTGAAAACCAAAAAGTTGTCTACAGCTAAGAGTTTATGGACACTAAAGAAGAACCTACTGTCATGTTTATAAACCAGTAGACTAGTCTAAATGCATAAGTTTATAACTATAGATAAGTGTCTATTTCACTCCTCATCAAAGAAACATCTCTTGGCAGTAAATGGAAACTATTTTCAGAATCTACAACTGCTAAAAGTTCAGAGGATGACGGACTATGGCATACCGAAACCCAATGATATACCTACAATAGTACCAGTGAACATTGTATGGGAGGCACTGTAAGAGCCAGAGGACCAGATGCCTGCTGCTAGATAGTACCTTCTAGATATGAGAATTGTATAGTTATAAATAGTCAAGAACAAAGAAAACAGAACTGTGAAAATAAAGAAATATCAATGAAGAAAAGTCAAGAAAACTGTGGTCTGGTCCTACAGAGTCACCAGCTACATTCAATGATTTTCTACTCTTTTTTTTTTTTTTTCCGGAGCTGGGGATCGAACCCAGGGCCTTGCGCTTCCTAGGCAAGCGCTCTACCACTGAGCTAAATCCCCAACCCAACATTCAATGATTTTCATGCCATTTCCTTATCTGTCCAGATAAGGAAAGAATTAAGTCAAAGTGATTCCAACTTGTTTTAAAATTCTAAAATTATGATTATAGATCATATTTTGGGTAAGTTTTTTTTATTCTGCTAGCCACTTATCAATCGGTCCAAGCTAAGCATGAAACAATCATTTGAGACAGGCAGTGTATTATCAGATCGTCCAAGCCACAATCATTTGGAAGTCAGATGTAAAGTATGTATGGGACACCAGCAAGTTCAGCTGTGAGAGACACAGCTCAGTTCTGTCATGCTTCCTTTTTCACAAGCACTGTGTGATCACATTCCCCTCAGAATCAACATTGGTGCCTTAAAAACACATGTTTTCAATAAGCACACAAGCTCTGAAGCTCTCTACTTGGTATATGTTTAGCAACGTCTTCAGAACAATGTCAAAGGAAGGACATAACAGATTAATTTTTTTCTCCTTTTTTGTCCAAGAAAACAATCACTCTGGAATGACTATATTGAAAGAAATTATAGTTGGGGTTTGTAAATACCTACCAATGTCCTTTGAAATAAGAAAAGTCCCTTTTAATACTTACCTTTAAATACTAGTCACAAACAAGATGTTTTAAATAACCACAACTACAGGCTCCAGACTCTCAGCTTACATTGCCATGACCAAAGTCTCCAAGCCCCTGCTTTCCTCTGTTTATTTTAGTACTAGAAATACAAATGGAATCAATTTGTCCATAATCACAATATCAAGAAACTAGGTGACCTCTTCATCCAGAACACAAAGATTTAATGCCATATACATGAAAGAGAAAAAGGGAAAAAGAGGAAAGGTTATCAAACATCTTGTGTTTTAAACATGGTCTGGGTTGATCTGCAGACAATTTGGATCTGGAAGATATTATATTTTGTTCATGGTGAGATCATGTGAGTTGTTGCTGCCTTATAACCTGCTATCCCTATGGAGCAAGACTTGTACATGGTTACTAAATAAGCAAGTGTTACTCAGATGGGTAATAAGTGGAAGGAAGCTTCCTGGGATAAGTGGTATGAAATACACTATATTATCTCCTGTATGTGCAAATATTTCCACACATACAAAAGAAGTGGTAGAAACTCCTGAGTCCACCTAAGGGACCCTGGTTTTCCTGCCTATACACAAAGTGATCTAGCACCCTCATTATCTTCCCCAGGCATCTGAAAACTTGCCAACCTGTCAGAGGGAACAAGGATTGTCCTCATCTACAGAAGAGGGTCAAAGATATATTCTCAACTCTATTGTTCCACAGAAAAGAAGATTCCAACATTCTTCTAGTATGAAAAGGGACACTAAACATTTCCATTCTAATTGGAGACAGTGATGCTCCCTTTGAAAATAAGGACTTCCCAATGTCTTTATCAGACCAAGATATCTTCAAATATCTCCTATCTCCTAACAGTATTCCCAAGTTGTCATTCTGTTTGTTGAATGTCTATGGAGTTCTAGATTTACTTCAAAATGGATCAGGGGCCATAAACGTCATACTATCTATGAAATAGCAAAAGAAAATTCCCTCATCCTCAGAAGGAAGTATAGCACCTCTGCCCTCTGCCCAAGGGACTGTTGGGACAGTATCAATTTACACAACTGATTCTTGAACTGCCCACTTCTACGCTAAGAAATTGTCTTGTGTAGGTGTTATGGAACCTTCCCTGACTTCCTTTGGAGTGCCAAGGACCATTGTTATCTGTAGAAGTGGATATTGGGCATATTTACATGCTCAGTGATCTCCGGTACATTTGACAAATGTCTCAGGGTTTCCAAGACATGTGCTGTCTGACCAGGATCCTGTGGGATCTTACCTGCACAATGAAATCTCAGGTATTTAACATCAGCCCAAGGGGCTGAGGCACTTTCACTGTCAGCCCAAAGAGCTCTAGAACTGCCTACCTTAGCACAAGGGATGATACTAACTTTGAAACCAGCTGTAATGGCTCTGAGGAATCCTGCTTTTTTACAGAGCAGCTATAAGACATTTTCAATGTGAAAATAATGCTTTAAAACATTGACTTCCAAGTGTAGGTGCTCTGAAAAATTCCACAACTAATCAGGGTGCTCACAAATGATTGACATCTGCCCAGGAGGCTCTTGAAACTAACATCTAACTCTAAGGATGTAGTAAATTCTCCTACATGTGGTCTGCACTCCTATATATTTGTTCCATGGGCTGTTGAATATATGCTGTCTGCCAAAGACCATGTAGCACTTTCCATATCTGCTAAAGGAACTCTGGTTCTGTCTTTCACTATCTAACCAAGTGGGTCCAGAACATTTAGCACATTTTCCGGGGTATTTGAAACATTGCCAACAGGCCAAGGAGAGACTCAGAACTTTGACACTTTCTCAAACTGGGCTTGGATTTTCTCCAAGTATTTGTGGGACTCCCAGAGTTTGTTCTTTGCTCCAGGGCATACAGTACTTTCCTCATTAGGAAATGACACACCATAGCATTCACAATATGCTGGAATGGTTGTGGAATCTTCTTCCTCTGCAAGAGGAACTCAAGAATCTATGGCCTTTGCTCAAAGGTCTTTAGAAAATTCCTTATCTCTACAAGTGATTATGGATTCATTGTCAGCTTCTCAAGGATCAGTAGAACATTTGCTTTTAATGCAATGGGTTATGGAACTGTACAGAGCTACAAAAAGTAGGGTAGAAAATGTATTATTTCCTGAAAGTCCACTGAAACCTCTTACTGCTTTACAGGAGCTTTCAAAACTTTCTCTATTGATACAAGGTTCTCACCAATATTCAATATCTGTCTTAGGTTCCCAGGGACCTTACCAACCTAACAGAAGTATTCAAAGACCTTTTCTATCTTCAGAGTTTCTAGGAAACTCACCAAGTATACCAGGTGTTTTACAAACTGACCCATTTACCCTACACAACTAGATCATTTGCAAACTTCTGAATGATCTGTTGAACTGTGCATACCAAAAGAGGGAATGTTGGATCCTTCACCATACACACAAGGGGTTCTATGACTTTTGGTATCTCTAGGAATTGTACAACCCTCAAAATAAGAACACAGAAAGCTTGTACATTTGATAAATGTGTGAAGACAGAATTTTCTCCATCATACATAGAAGCCAAAGGAACTTCCCTTTCTGCTCCACATTGATCTTTTACTACAGCGGCTTTGGTATCTTCCTCATCTTGCCAGGCATCTAAAGAGTCATTGCTATCTGCCAGGGAAGGTGTAAAAGATTCACACTCTGTAGAACCTGTACAAACACCTTTCCATCTACTCCATAGGTCCTAGAACCTTTTGGTAACAACCAAGGGTAACTGCAAGTTTACACACATACCAAACAGAATATGTATGCTTTGCCATCTACATTAAGGGATTGGCAATTGACCAAGGGAAAGGCTCAAAATAAAAATCAGAAGATAGTCTTCATTAGTTTATATCAGAACAAGGCATTGTAGGATATTCACTATGTAATATTTGGTCTCTAGTATCAACTCAATATGCTCACAGGAATCCGAGAATATTGTAATCTACATAGGGGATTGAGAAAAATTCTCTATCTCCTAGAAGGGCTGTAAGACTGCCCATATCTGAAACTAGTAGCCTAGAAACTTGCCATCTGAACGAGGACCTATGAAAAATTTCAATTCTTTTCAGAAGGCTTCTAGACATTATCTATGCAAGATATTCTGAAATATTTATAACCCTCTAGAAAGTTTCCAAGTTCTTCATCTACAAAGGAAATATTAAAAAATATTGTTATCTTCCCCAGGGACCAAAAATTTTATCAATAGCACCATGTTCTCAGAAACCTTCTCAAATTATTTCAGGTGCTCTACCAAATTTGAGATGTAAGCAGAGTACTTTAGAATATTCTGTGTCTGTCCATGGGACTCTGAGTTATTTGACATCTACCCCAGGTCTCTAGAGTATTCAGAATCTTTCCAAAATAAGCTAGGGCACTTACCATGCATGGTAGAATCTCAGAATGCTTTGTTATCTGCCCAAGGGACTACACACCCTTAGCCTTTTCCCTCAAGACCTACAGGATTTTCACTATATTATCACAGATATAGAAGAATCTTCTTTAGTAGTCTCAAGGGACCTAGCATATTTGCTATCTACCAAACTTTGCTTATCTGCTCAGAGAATTCAGAACTTGTCACCATATACTCAACAGTCTCTCCAGCAGTAATTATCTTCCTAAAAGATTCTGGAATCATTGAAGTCTCTCCAGTGAACACATAAGTATTTGTCTTGCCTGAGATGCTTTGGGAATGTCTCTATGTGTGCTAAGGACTACAGGAACATTGTTTCACCCAAAGCCTCTTGGACTTTCCTCACCAACATCAACAAGTCCAGCTCCTTCTCAATCTTTGCAAAAAGCTGTGGGAACTTGCCTGTATTCATAAGCAACTCTGGAACTGAATGCAAAAGCACAAAGTTCTCTATTATGCTCACCATCTCTCACCGTCTATCCTGGTGCTTGGACAATTGAACAAGCTACCCTGTATGCAGAAGCCACTTTTGGACATCTCAGAACTGCTAAGTAAACTGAAGAACATTTGCCTTCTATCTCAGAGGCTCTGGGTTATAAACTGATCAGCAAGAACTTGGAATTTTCCATTTGTCCAAGTGCCTCTGGTAATTTCCTTACCGGTGCAACGTACTTTTGGATCTTTGTCATCTTCACAAGGGGTTCTGGAAACTTCCATATCTGCACATGGGTCTCTGAAACTGTCTATATCTAAATAGGAAACTGTAGGAACTGTCATCTGTTTAAAAGTCTTTGAAACATACAACTTTTTTTCTGGAGACTCTGGAGTTTTCTGTCTCCTCAAGATACTACACAATGTTCATCATCCTTCTCAAGGAAAATTGAACCTTTCCCATTTATCCAGGATAATTACAGATCTTTTATATCTTCACCTTGGTAAGTGCAACATTAACCATCTGAATCAAGTGCTCAGGGACATCGTCTATCTAGTACAGGAACTCTAGGACCTTTGCTGTCTTCTCAAGGTCCCAATGAACTTTGCACAGCTGCCAAGGGAACTTTGTAAGTTCAAAGTTCCTCATAATCCATCCAATGTATTCTAAAACCTTCAGCATATTACACAGGGTTTTGGTGACAATACAAAATGATTCAGAGTACATTGGCACACTTGCCATTTGTATAGAAATCCTTTTAATCTGCTTCAGGGGTTATAGGACCTTTTATATCAACACCTCCAGGTGAATATCTGTGTCTTTGTGCATTGAAACAAGTGACTCTGTCATGTTCTCAATCTGATCAAGGGCCTGTGAAACCTTGCCTATCAGAAAAAAGGAAATCTGAGAGTGTCCATATCTGAACAAGGAACCATAAGACTTCCCCATCTGCTAAGGGCATTGTTGGTGTGGCATTTCTTATCTGCACAAGCCACACTAGAGCATTCTATTTCTGCAAAACAAGGACATATGCTATCAAAACCAATTCCTCTGGGTCAGCACAAATTGCCCAAGTGCTACCAGAAGCTTTCCCATCTCATCAAATGTCTCTGGTAATTTCCCTATCTGCACAAGGAACTCTAAGATCTTGGACATCATCCCAAGGGGCTTTGGGACATTCGCAATCTGCCTAAGGTCCCCAAAACTGTCCACATCAGACTTTGAATCATCCAACTTCTTGCCAGGCAGATATGAAATATTCTCTATCTGCCCAACATGCTTAACTATGTTTACCATCTTCCCCAATGGCTATTAGATCTTTACAACCTATTCATAAATCTTAAGAATCCTTTTTGTCTTTACCAACAGATCCAGAACATTCCACATTTGCACTAGGTGTTCAGCAGCATTCCCTATCTATACCAGGGGTTCAAGGACCTTTGTTATCCTCTTGAAAGCCCAAGAAACTTTCCAGGTCTGAAGAGAGTACTTTGCCTGTGTAAAGTAATTTTTCTCCAACCAAAGTGTTCCAGGTCCTTCAGCATATTCCACAGGGATTTGGGAACAATAAAAGTGTATTCAGAGCACCTTGGAGCATTTGGCATGTGTGAAAGAGTATGTGGAACCTTCTCAATCTGCTTCCAAGAATATAGATTTGCCAGCATCACTTCCAGAATCTGGTAGACACTGATCTTATAGCCAAGGGGGTACAGCAATTTTCTCATCTGAGACCTTTGCAATCAGCTTAGGGGCCTCTTATACTTTCCATCGTTGCTCAGGCAATGGTGTATACATCAAAACTTCTTAAGTTGCTCCTGAACCTCTGAGACTTTCTTCCTTGAAGCAAGGCTTTAAAAGCATCTTATTATGCTCAAGGAACTGTGGGTTCTTTCCCATCTACAGATGGGACCATATGTCTGTTCACATCTACACAAGGGTCTCAAGGAAATTCTTTATATGCCTAAGGGCTTTCTAGTCTGTGCCTACACATGCAAGGTACAGGAATATCATCCACTTCTATACAGTGCACAGTAGAACATTCAGCATTTACCCCAATGTTTTTGGGATTGACCCATCATGCTCCAAAAAGGCAGAGACTTTGAATTTTGTCATGTCAGGGACCAACTGAGTCGTTTAATTCTTCTCAAAGTTTCCACCAAACAGATTCATCTGCTTTAGACTCTTCAGATCTATGAATTCGTCCAAAAGTCCCATGGTAATTTTTTAAATGGACAGGAAACATTAGAATCTATATCATCTTCCCTAGGCCTTTGGCAATGTCCCTAACTTTTCAAGTGAGTTCAGGACCTTTGTTATCTGCCCAAGAAGCTGGCAGACACTGCCTGTCTTCACAGGGCAGTTTGGAAGTTTTCACCTGTACACAGGGCAAGCCAGGAATATCACATGCATTACTACAAGATTTGGAACCTTCACCATCTACCCAAATGGATTTAGGAGTGTCTCATCCTGTTTCATTGTCTCTGAGACCTCCCCAGGCTTCCCAGTGTGTTCTAGAAACATCAAGATCTTGCCAAGAAACTGTGAAACTTTCGCCAAATGGTGAGTAGAGAAATTTTGTCCTGTAAAAAAGATGATCTAGGGCTCAGATCTCCTTGCTTGGAAACTCAGAGATCTTCCCAATTTTATAACAGCAAATTAAAAGCATTGCCATCTTCCCAAAGGTTCTTCAAATCTGTTCTGTCTACCTCAGGGTCTGAAACAAATTCACTGTCTTTCTCATGGGCACCAAGATTTTTTTTAATTTTCCCCTCCAAGATGCTAGAGACCTTTTCCTATCCTCCCCAAACAATTTTGGACTTTCCACATCTTCATGGAATAATTTAGAATCTTCAGCAACTTCCCCAATTTATCTGAAATATTTTCCATCTTCCTAAAATTCTCTGGAGCCTACCTTATCTCCACTAGGTACTCTGGAATATTCTCTATCACATCAATCAGGGCAAAAAATGTCTGCACATAAACAAATTATTCTAGGACAGTCACTACCTCAGGATGGGTATGAAGGAAATTCACCCTCTATCTGAGGAGCTATGGGACTGTTTTTAACAACACCAGAGTCCTTCATGTTCAGAAGTAAGCAGCTGATTTATCAGGAGGCCTAGCTGAGAAATGCCTCCAAGCATGTTGGAAATTAACTACACCACAGACTTGCCTGCATGATATAGATGTCTTAGGTTCCCATTAAGAATGAGTAAGGAAATATTCAGTCCTTCCCTACTGCACAAGTTGACCCTTGATCTTCACCTGCTACTCACGAAACTCTTTGACCTCCCTAGGTTTCCCAACACATTATGAGGCTTTCTGCCTCTAAAGAATAGTATCCTTAATAGTTCCTGTTTGTAGATGCTGTAATCATTCTCCTTCTATCTAATAGTTCTCTAAATTTTGTTTCTGATAATGCCTTCTCAGATATATTCCTTCAGAACCAGTGAGACTCACTACTTTTCCCAATGTCTGAAGTGGAGCTCAAGTCATTCTAAAGAGTTCAAAGGGTTTTCAGGCATACTCTGTCTAAACTAGGAACCCAAATATGTTCCACTAATTCTCAAACAGAGTTTGAACATACCACTTCAGAATGACAGGTCTTCCAAATTACTGTATGGACCAAGTGGGCATCTAATCCATCCGTAAAGAACCAGGGATCCTCAGATCTTCCCCAGTAGCTCAACTGGCCTTAACACCAATGTGCTAAAACCAATGTGGCTCATAACTTTCACCAGTAACTCAAGATGATGTACCCCCTTGAGAGCAAAGGTGTTAGACACTTAGTGTTCAAGGGGCCATTGGCACACCATTCCTTTGAACATCAGGAAACCAGAGATAGTCACTAATTGCCCAAATGGACTCCAGACTTACGCTTTCAGATCAAGGGTGTCATACACATTCTCTATGACTGAAGGTATCGTGAGATAAAACTTTTAAGCAAAGTACTTCAGATCACTTCAGTGTCCCAAGAAGGCCACATCTATATAGCCCTTTCAGAATCAATGCACAATGGAATTTATGCTGTCACAATGGGGCTTCAGTCCTAACCTTCTAGAATCAGAACAATTTCTGCCTCCAGCTAATAACTCTCTCAAGTCTTATATATGCCCAGAATATGTCCAAATTAAACTAATCCTTGACTTCAAGGGGGCTGACATCCTGTTGGAACAGCTTCTGAAGAAGGCCTTAGACTTATTTCCTCTAACAATAGTAGCCCCTGACTTTAATGGTATGCCAGGGGACAAGCATTATAACATACTGTTTTTGAATAAAAACACTTTAGTCTTCTTCAGCAGGATTTTAAGACATGCTCCTCTGATGAAGTAATCTGTAGAACTCACCCTGTGCCCTAGATATGCACATCAAACTTTCATGCTCTGCTGCAGTGTGCTTGATTCTGAATCCCTGTGAACAAGAATGCATAGGAGATTCTCTTTCTGTTCCTTGCTGACTCAGATCTACGATCCAACTAAGAGACATCAAACATTACTGGCTATCAATACATTTTAACAACAAAACAAAAACAACTTAGAGAACTCTGAATTAGAGTCCATGGCAATGCAGTGGGGGTGGGGGCTCAGTCTGAATCCAAGGCCATCTGTCTTTAAGCTGCTCACAAGAAAGATACCTGTGCTCTACATCCACACCAGCGTGGCTCACTGTAAGTTTAAGCAGGGAATAGATCCCAGGATGTTGAAACACCTATCAAAAGAAACCTCAATTTTCTGTTAAGCCAGCAATATAGTACTCAAGAGCCACGAATTTTATAGAGTTATCTGAAGACATGGAGGCTCGGAGTGCCTACCTAAACCATCCTCCTCTACAGAAAGTAAAAATGGAGATATTCCACTTCTGTCCAACGTGGTCTAGGAACTTTCCCCTTTCCAAAATTTTAGTAGTTTTTTTCTCTGATGATTAAGGCCTTAAAACTCACCCCTTTGACTCAATGGGCTCTCAAGACATCTCCTTCATGGCAAGAGCACATTGGCTACTTCACCTCTATCCAAGGAACATTACTCCTTCTGGTTCAAGTTCATGGAAATCAAAACAAGGAGACTCATCCTAGAGTAAAGTCACCTGATATGGTTTGATATTAATAATCTTGCTCAGTTATCTTCAGGTGAACATAATTCTTAGGAAGCAATCATGTTGCCATACATACCCAAGCTTTTCTTCCATCCTTGTATTTATACTTTGTTCCTTGCAGACTCAGCTAAACATATGGGTACCCTAGACTCTGAAGAATAGATAAAGGTGAGGCAATAGTAGGACCTCATATGATATGGTAGTCAATTTAATTTTTTTAGTTCGGTTCAGAGTATCATGAGATTTTATCAAAATACTTAAGTAAAATAAAGAGGATATTAGTCATATGAAAGAGGTTAATGCCTTGTATGAATATAAAGTAGAAAACCAAACCTTAAAAAAAGAGGTAAAAAATGGAGATTTTCAGACAAAATTAAATTTAAAAAACAGTCCCACTAACTTTCATCTCCCTTACTGGGTCTGCCTTTAGATATGTATCTTCCATTGTCTGAAAATCATCCCTAAGGATGGAGTGAGGAGTTTACTAGTCAATCTAATATTTAATTCTCTGTCCTTCCTGATAAGGATTTAGTAGAGCCTATGAAAATGTGAAGTTTACAATGTAGGCAAGCTAGGGCATGGCAAGGAAACAGAATTGATTTCTAAATTTCTCAGGAACTGCACTTAATATTTCAGATGCACTAACTAATAATATATTTAAACTCTAGTGTTGGGTAGTTGTCACATATTAACATGAGAGCTAAGAAATGCACTGTAGTTATTAGAATTAGATAAAAGAGGCTTTTGTGTTTCAAGTGGATTCTTCATTGCCTTTAAACTTATTATTTTCCTTACTAAATTCTCTCCCACAGGTATTATAGTACAAAAAGATAAATCTCTACCATCAATTTGTTTACACCACAAGAACATAAAATACTGACTGTTTATCTTACTCTTCTTTCTCAATTAGTAAATCAGAGGGGTACCCAATATCAACAATTATATGGGTTTGATTCTTGCTGTATTAAAATGTTTCAATTAAGAATCAGTTTTTAAGAGCATTATAGAATTTTATAGATGTTTGAATTTCATTCTTTGATGATTATAGGAAATATAGGAAGTCCTTATGATTCAGCTGGTAAGCTATGGAATTTTCTTATACAAACAGGTTTTTTAACAAAAATTTGTGCAAGCTTTTCCTATTCAACAGGCAGATACTTAACCTTATTTGTGGTTTATCTAATTGTATAGAAGGAATTAATGTTGCAGATATAGATTTGCTTGTTAATACTTCCTTTTATTAAGACAAACAGAACTGACTGTTGATTCGTTCCTTAGTTTATAAACCTTCAAATATTATTCTTACTTATTCTTCAAATATCAGATTCTTACTGATTTCCAGCAATAGCCTTATACACATGCACATTCTAACCTCCTGATGCAATAACATGCCCTATTTTTACATCTTGAGAATAAATTTGGGAACAGGCATTTATCTTCACTCTATATAGATCCAATGAAATATTGTGAATTCCCCTCTGGCTCCTCTAGCCTAGGGATATCAAAGACAATAGCAGAGGGTGAGGAGACAGTCACCAAAAAGATAGTGACTCTCAAATTGAAGGGTAAAAAGTGATATTAACTGTATCACTAGAAGTCAAGTTTACCCCCTGGGCCAAGTTAAGACCCTATACACTAAAGGATGTTACTACTAACGACTATGTTGATGACTAGATTTTAGGATTATAATACAATTATTCATTCATCTACAGAAGGGACTGTTTTTATTTTTCCCATGAGATCTAAATCAATTCTTATTCGTATTCCTATTAAAGTCAAACCTAGACTTAAAATTCTTTTTTAATGGTTTAATAAATTGTATAGTGTAAATGTACCACATTTCCTTTAGCCACTAATTAATTCATTTATGGGGATCCAAGTGGTTTCCAATTTCTGGCTATTATGAATGAGGAGTAAAGTACATGATTGAGCAAGTGTTTATACGAAAGGTTGAAATATCATTTTGGTTTATGCCCAAGAGTTTTATATTTGGATTTTGAGATAAAGCTATTCCCAGCTTCTTGAGAAACTGCCACATTGATTTGTATAGCAGCTGTACAAGTTTCACTCTCACTAGCAGTGGGTGAATGCTCCCCTTACTTCACATGCTCAGCAGCATGAGCCCTCATTTGTTTTATTGATCTTGGCAATTCTGTCTGGTATAAGATGAAGCCTCAAAATAGTTCTGAATTTCATTTCCTGATGACTAAGGTTGCTGATTATTTCTTTAAGTGCTTCTTTGTAATTTGAGTTTCTTCTCTGGAGAATTCTCTTTTTATATCTGTACTCAATTTTTCTGTTGCGTATCTGTCCTGATTCTTATGTACTTTACATATTTTGTTGTTGTGGTTTGCCTTGGAGTTTTCTCTGAATTTGTGGAATAAAGGCAAGAGTGCTAGATTTGGGCAGAGGAAGGAGTCAGGAGCAGGAGGGGGATTGGATTCAGAGGTTAGGTTGAGAGAGGACAGTTGGTGACAGTTGAGCCAATGGAACCTGAGCAGGTGGGGGGGAGGATGGTACAGTTTAAAAGAGTGAGCAGAAGAGAAGGAAGGAGGAGAAAGAAGGGAAACGGTTTAGAGACAAGATGTGGAACTGAGAAGGGTTAGAAGAGACAAGAGATGGAGAGAGAGGAGAAGCTAGGAGTCGTTGTAAGAGAAAGAGAAACTAAAGCATAAGAGTTGATATATTTGGGAGAGTGAGTAAAGAAAACAGTTAGAGATACGATGGGGAACTGAGAAGAGTTAGAGGAACCAGGGGGGGAGAAGAAGCTGGAGACTTGGTAAATAAAAGGTGCAAGGGATGAGTGATTTGGGAACTGGGATTAGGACAGTGTAGGGTGGATCTGCCAAATCTAGACGCTGGATTGCTTTAACATTAATTGAGTTGTGTGTTCTCTTATGTAAGAGTTTCAGTATAAGAAAGTGTGTGGCTGGGCTGTGTTTCTGCCAAGATATCCAGCAGATATCTGGGGCACTGAGGTGTAGAACCCTAGCAGGGTAAAAACACCAGTTGTATGTTCTTTTGTGTAAGAGTCTCAGTATAAGAAAGTGTGTGGCTGGGTTGTGTTTCTGCCAAGATATCCAGCAGATATCTGGGGCAGTGAGGTGTGGAACCCTAGCAGGGTAAAACACCCTGAGGGAAAACATTCCGGTTTTTGTTTTTACCTTTACTTTTTATTTTTATTTTTTTACAACAACATTTTGTATATTAGCTTTCTATTGGATATGATATTGGCAAAATTGTGCTGCTTTGCCCAAATGATGGTGTCCATTGTCATCCTGTGCTGGATTTATAGGTAAATACTGCTTACACTTTTTATTACTTTTAATTTTTTACAGTCTAGTCATTACTCCCCTCCTGCTTTACCCTCCCACCATTCTTCATCTCCCTACCTTCTTCTTCCATCTCCAAGAGGATATCTCCACTACCCATCCTCCTTCCAGACCTTGACATTCCATGTGGCCTCAAGTCTCTTGAGGGTTACCTGCTTCTTCTCTCACTGATGCCAGACCAGGCAGTCTCTGATATATATATATATATATATATATATATATATATATATATATATATATATATATATAATCTGGGGCCTCAGGCCAGCTAGTGCATGCTGCCTGATTGGCAGCTCATTATCTAAGGGATCTTGTGGATTCAGGTTAATTGAACCCTATTCCTCCACTTCTTCTAGCCTTTCCTTAATTCAACCACAGGGGTCCTGGAATTCAGCCCAATGATTGGGTGTAAGTATTTGCCTCTATTACAGTCAGATGCTTGTTGAGCCTCTCAGAGGACAGCAATGTAAGGCTCCTCTCTGTAAGCACACTATAGCATCAGTACTAGTGTCAGGTTTTGGAGCCCCATTGAGATGGGTCCAAATGTAGGTTGGTCACTGGACTTCCCAGCAGTTTCATCTCCATTTTTGTCCCTGCAGTTCTTTTAGACAGGGACAATTCTGGATCAGGGTTTTTGACTGTGGGATGCCAACCCTAGTCTTCAACTTGATGGCCTTTCTTTCTACTAGAGGTGGACTGTATGAGTTCTCTGGGACAACTTTCAGCCATTAATAATGTGAACATTATAAAGTTTTGCAGGCAAATTAATGGAACTAGAAATATCATCCTGAGTGAGGTAACTCAGAACTAAAACGACATGCATGATATATACTCACTAATAAATGGATATTAGCCAAAAATACAGAATACCTACCATACAATCCACAGAACTTAAGAAGGTTAGCAAGCAGAAAGGCCTAAGTAAGGATGCTTCAAGCCCACTTAGGAGGGAGAAGAAAGCAATCAAGAGAGGTAGAGGGAGGGAGGGACCTGGGATGGAGAAGGGAGGAGGAGAAGAAAAGGGAAACTCGACCAAATATAGGAGGGGGAAATAGGAGAGAATCCCTGAGGGCCATCAAAATGAATGGAATTAAACAACTGTTAGGAGCAAACATAGGACAAGCTAATAACTAGCAGGTGATCTTGCTGAGATGAGACTGTTTGGAATTAATAAATAATCCATGACAGATTTGCAAGGCCCAGGAGACAATCAGTTTAGGAAAATTCCTGCTATTAATATTTTTTCTGTTATTGTTAAACATATATGACAATCGCTAGGTACTAGCCCATTGTTTTGAGCAGATCTCTGCAGAACAACAAAGATACACTGTCTTGTAATGATGCCTTATAGATGAGTAAGTAACTTCTTAATTCTTAATAAGGATCATATAAGAATTCCTAAAATTCATAAAACATAATAAAACAACATTTATTAATCTCTTTTATAGTATGGCTCCTATTAGGTTCTTTCTGATAGTCAAAACTGCAATGAGAAGTCTGCCAGTCTCCCATGTGTCACCAGTTGATTGCCTCTTAGTATTCTCTTAGTATCTTAGATATTCTACTCCTCAGAATACATTCCAAGAGATTGGAAAACTATGAACCAAAGGTCTTATAAAAGGAACTAATGATTTATTATAGGTGCCAGGACAGAAGGTAATATGTTGACTGGGTTTATAGATACAAAACTTCACTAACAACTTTGTTATGGTTTTTAGCTCTCCATGAACCTGTAGAGCTGTGACAAATGATGAATGTTTAGCCAGATAATTACTCCCAATGGATATGCATGTAAACATACTGTGTTTTAAACTTCCTATTTGATTTATGATTTGAATTTATGTGGAAACTTTTTCGCACGTGATCATGTATTCTGAAAGATGTATATGTGCTGAGGACAAAGAGATGTACTCAAACTTCCCTTTTTCTGCTTAGGATCATCGGGATTATTCTGCTTTCCCACTTTTTCTTAGAGAGCTTTCATAGTAAAATTTACAACCTAGAAATAAATGATAAAAATCACTTCTCAACATCATGTCCCTTATTCTTCCTGCTACCTCAACTAGCAGGCTGAAAGTTAACTGCTGCCCCCTCCCTCTTGTTAGTCTACAAATGTTAATAGCCTAAGCCAGCAACTGTTAACCCTTAGAATGAGCAAGAAAGTTTTTAGGACTTCTTAAAAGTTATTATCAACATTCTATAGTTAAAGAGTTAGAACATCTGGAGACCATCAGTCTTTAAATTCACACCAGTGTCCTAATTTGTGTATTTCAAACTGCTCCAAACTGTGTGGCTCTCAACAAGGCTCCATATCTGCCATTAGTAGGCAATTTTCCTAGGATCACACAGGTAGATTCCAGGGAGTTTTGACCATCCTTTCATCTCCCAAATCCCCATCAACTCAGGTAATCTATTCTGTACTCTATCCCTCCAGATTTCCCACCTACTGCCTTATTCCTCCTGTTTCTATCCCTACCTGCCTCAAATCCACCTATAAAATCTACTCTATGTCCCCTTCCCAAGGAGACCCATAAGCCCTCTCCCCATTATGCCCTCCTTGTTTTGCTTAAGCTCCTTCAGTCTGAGAATTGTGGTGTGACTATCCTTTACTTAACACCTAATGTCGATTTATAAATGAATACATACTATGTTTGTCTTGATATGTCTGGGTTTCCTCACTCAGTATAATCTTCTCTAGTTCCATCCATTTGCCTACTACTTTAAGGATTTGTCTTTAATGACTGAATAATTATTCGATTGTATAAGTACAACACTTTTTTTTTATCCATTGTTCAATTGAGGACATCTAGGTTGTTTACAGTTTGTGGCTATTATGAATAAAGCTGCATGAAAATAGTTGAGCAAGTGTCCTTGTAGTAATAAGGTATATTCTCAAGAGTAGTATAGCTGTGCCTTGATGTAGAACAATTTCCAATATTCTGAGAAACCATTATGTTGATTTTCATAATGGCTCTAGTGGTTTACTTTTCCGCCATCAATTGAGGAGTATTAACCTTATTCCAAATCATTGCCACCATGTGCTTTCCCTTAAGCATTGATCTTATACATTCTAATAGTTGTAAGATGGAATCTTAAAGTAATTCTAAATTGCATTTCTTTGATGACTAAAGATGTAGACTATTTTTAAAGTATTTCTTGGTATTTGAGACCCTCTGGTGAAAATGATCTCTTTATACATGTAATCTATTTTCAATTGAATTAATAGGTTTGGTGGTGTCTGGTTTCTTGAGTTCTTTATATATTTTGGACATTAGCCCTTGGTCAGATATGTGGTTGGTGAAATCTTTTTGCTTTCTGTAGGGTCGTGTTTTTGTCATATTTTTGATGCTGTTTCTATCTTACTGAAGCTTCTCAGTTTAAAGAGGTTGCACTTTTTGAGTGTTATATTTAATGACTGTGCTACTAGTGCTTTGATCAGGAAGTTGTCCCCTATGCCAATGGGTTCAAGATTCTCATTTCTCTTTGATTAGGTTAAGTTTATCTGGTTTATGTTGATATATTTGATCTACTTGGACTTGAGTTTTGTCCATGGTGGTAGGTATGGAACAATTTGCATTATTATATATTCTGACATCCAGTTAGATCAGCACCATTTGTTGAAGATGCTTTCTCTTTTCCAATGCATATTTCTGGCTTACATATTAAAAATCAGGTTCCACAGATGTATGGATTTATGTCTAGTCTTCAATTCAATTTAATTGTTCAATTCTTTGTTTTTATGCCAATACCATGCAACTGGAAATCAGAAAAACATATTCCAGATGTTCTTTTATTGTACAGGATTGTTTTAGCTATCCTGTGTTGTTTTGCTTTGGTTTGTTGTTGTTGTTGTTGTTGTTATATTGGTTTATTTTTCATATGAAACAGTATTGTCCTTTTAAGATCTGTAAAGATTTGTGACTTTTGATGACAATTGTTTGGAATATAAATATTGCTTTTTGTAGGGTGACAATATTTTACTACATTAATCCAGCCAATCCATGAGCATGGGAGACCTTTAGGTCTTTTGATATTGCCTTCAATTTCTTTCTTCAAAGAACTGAAGTTTTTGACATGCAAGTTTTTCACTTGTTTGCTTATAGTTATACCAATATATTTTATATTGTTTGTGGCTATTGTGAAGCATGTTGTTTTTCTGATTTTTTTTCTCTGCCTATTTGTCAATTGTGTATAGAAAGACATTTTTTTTACTTAATCTTATATGCAGCAATTTCATTAAAAATGTTTATCTGCTCTACGAATTGCCTGGTAGAATTCTGGCAGTAATTTTTGTATACTATCATATCATCTGCAAATAGTGATACTTTGATTTCTTTTGCCATTTTTATCCCCTTGATCTTCTTCAGACTTCTTATTGCCTGTGTTAAAACTTCAATTAATATATTTAATGGGTTTGAGAAAATGGACAGCCTTTTCTTGTCCCTGGTTTTAGTGAAATTGCTTTGAAATTCTTTCCATTTAATTTGATATTGGCTACTGGATTTCTTTAAATTATGTTGGGTATGTTTAGGTATGGCCTTTGTATCCCTAATTTTTCCCATATTTTAATCATGAATTATGTTGGATTTTTTTTTTTTTGGTTCTTTTTTTCCGGAGCTGGGGACCGAACCCAGGGCCTTGCGCTTCCTAGGCAAGCGCTCTACCACTGAGCTAAATCCCCAACCCCTATGTTGGATATTTTTAAAAGTCTTTTTTAGAATCTAATGAGGTAATAATTTTTTTGTTTCACTTTGTTTATATGATGGATTACATTACTGGTTTGTGTATGTTCAACCACGTCTGCATCATTGCAAGGAGGTATACATGATCATCTTGTATGATGGTGGTGTGTTTTTGGTTTGTGACTATTTTATTATGAGTGTTTTTACATTTTTGTTCATCAGATAAATTAGTCTGTAATTCTTTGTTGAATATTTGTGTGGTTTGGGTGTCAGCATGACTGTAGTCTCATAAAACGAATTTGCAAATATTTATTTGTAAACTGATTAGAGTTGTATTGGCATTGTATCTTCTTTGAATGTCGGGTAAAATATCTTTACTAAAAAGTATCTTGCCTTGGGTTTTGATGGTCACACTTTTAGTGACTGTTTCTATGTTCTTAGAGGTTATAGGTCTATTGAAATTATTTATCATACCATTATTTAAATTTCGTAACTTGACAGTGCCCGTGCCACCCCGGTACTGAGAACCAGGCATAGGCCTGTGAGATTTAAGAAAAAACACATACTCAGGTCATTTGTGTTACAAGAATGCCAAAGCTTTACTGAAGTTCACAGAATATATACCCCAAGTCCACCAAGTGGAAAATTCCAGGAAGCACAAGGGAAAAATGAGTTTACTTTCTCAGCAGGAAAACAGAAACCAAAAGAACTGACATAAATGATATTACCACCCATGGCCAAACAGAAAGACCGGGAGTTCCTTTGTTCTTAAGAACAAAAAGTTTCTAGATGAATTAGTAAGGCTCAGCAGGGGGCAACCACTTGAGGGAGCCTGGGAGGGTCTGGCAAGTCCCCGTATTTTTATTTTTAAAGTAGTGCCTGTTTTAGGACACTTTGGGAAAACCAAGCCCCTTGCCCATCTTTGGAAATCTCTGCCAGTTTCAGAGCCCCTGTCTTACATGGCCATTGTTCCCAAAGAGTTGCCCATCTTTGGCTAACTACTTCTCCTAAAAGCTGAGCCAGATTTGGACAGAGGGATTGTCTCCTACCAAGGAGAGAAACACCTGTTTAGTTGCTCTCCGGGACTGGGAGTGCTGTCTGTGCATGTGAAGAAGCAAAGGCCAACTACTGCGACACTGAGTGCCATAACACCAAGGGTCACTGTAAGGTTTCACGCAAACATGTGTGAAGATAAGAGATCAAGCTTTTTCTGTAAAAGCACTGGCTGTTGATTTAAATTTAGAATTCCCATTTGTCAGCAACTTTTCCTGAAAGTTTATCCACTGTGCTTGCCTTAACATCAGATTGGGAGAGGGCAATCCCAGACACTGCAGCGGCAGTGGCTGCAGTGGTAATGGCTGCTACAATTGCAGTGAAGATGCCAAGGTCTTTCCTATGATGGTTCAGGATCAGCTGATTATCTCTCCAGAATGACCAACAGGTAACCATGCCTGAGATCTGTACAACCAGGGCAGAGTTTCATGGTCTCCAGCAGCTTCAGGTAGATGACATTCCTGTGAAGAATAGTCAACACTATCTCCAGCATTAGCACAATTTGGGTAACACAACAATCATCAATCCATTGTTCCAAACATATAAATCTTCTTGAATACTCAAAACATTAACATTTTTGCTAAATGAATAGCAAAAGTAACTGTCTTAACTTCTTGGATCAAAGCAATAGTGTTATTGCTATAACACTATACCAGCAATAATCAAACCCACTATCCTATATCTTCTGCTTAAAACCTGACTCACTTCTTCCAATATTTGCAAGCCTTTTTCAGAATATCAAGGTCCTATAATACTCAGAAACAATAAAACATAGTTAGTATATGCCAGATTTCAATACAGTAACAAAATTGAAAGTGTAAATCAATATAAATTACATTAAATATTGTAGAAGGAACAAAAGTAATATAAACATGACAAATAAATAAAAGATTAGGAGTTGTAACATGTATTAACATTTGTTAAAAATTTAGCTCCTGCATCAATTTTTCCACTGCAAATGTAACTTCATATAAGATAATTGTGAACTTTTAAATGTCTCTGAAAATGTCCAGAACGAATCTTGAAAATGAAAACTGTTATTTCCAATATCGGATTGACCAGTCTATGATTGATTGCCACATTAAAGGAAAAAGAAGAGTCATAATTTTCTCTTTGATTTTTTTTAGTTTACATTTACTTTATTTAATGTTAAATAAAATAGAATTGACTTTAAACATGCATTGACTGTTTCCTTTGGTAAGAATTATGTTTCATCTTTTACCCTACTAGACTAATTTACTCCTGGGTTCTTAATATTTTTCCAATTAATAGAATGAACTTTTATGAATTGTGTTGCAATGGTCTATAACTGCATTGTAGAACATTTCTTCTTTCTTTCTTTCTTTCTTTATTTACTTATTTATTTTTTATTAACTTGAGTATTTCTTATTTACATTTCAAATGTTGTTCCCTTTCCAGGTCTCCAGGCAAACATCCCCTAATCCCTACCCTCCCATTCTTTATGGTGTTCCCTCCCATCCTCCCCCCATTGCCGCCCTCCCCCCAACAATCACGTTCACTGGGGGTTCAGTCTTAGCAGGACCAAGGGCTTCCGCTTCCACTGGTGATCTTACTAGGATATTCATTGCTACCTATGAGGTCAGAGTCCAGAGTCAGTCCATGTATAGTCTTTAGTAGTGGCTTAGACCCTGGAAGCTCGGGTTGCTTGGCATTGTTGTACATATGGGGTCTCGAGCCCCTTCAAGCTCTTCCAGTTCTTTCTCTGATTCCTTCAACGGGGTCCTATTCTCAGTTCAGTGGTTTGCTGCTGGCATTCCGCCTCTGTATTTCCTGTATTCTGGCTGTGTCTCTCAGGAGAGATCTAAATCCGGATTCTGTCGGCCTGCACTTCTTTGCTTCATCCATCCTGTCTAATTGGGTGGCTGTATATGTATGGGCCACATGTGGGGCAGGCTCTGAACGGGTTTTCCTTCTGTGTCTGTTTTAATCTTTGCCTCTCTATTCCCTGCCAAGTGTATTCTTGTTCCCCGTTTTAAAGAAGGAGTGAAGCATTCACATTTTAATCATCTGTCTTGAGTTTCATGTGTTCTATGCATCTAGGGTAATCCAAGCCTTTGGGCTAATAGTCACTTATCAATGAGTGCAAACTATGTGTGTTTTTCTGTGATTGGGTTACCTCACTCAGGATGATATTTTCCAGCTCCAACCATTTGTCTATCAATTTCATAAAGGCATTGTTTTTGATAACTGAGTAATATTCCATTGTGTAGATGTACCACATTTTCTGTATCCATTCCTCTGTTGAAGGGCATCTGGGTACTTTCCAGCTTCTGGCTATTATAAATGAGGCTGCTTTAAACAGAGTGGAGCAAGTATCTTTGTTATGTGTTAGGGTCTCTTTTGGGTATCTGCCCAAGAGAGGTATAGCTGGGTCCTAAGGTAGTTCAATGTCCAATTTTCTGAGGAACCTCCAGACTGATTTCCAGAATGGTTTTACCAGTCTGCAATCCCACCAAAAATGGAGGAGTGTTCTTCTTTCTCCAAATCCTCCACAGCATTTTGATCTTAGCCACTCTCACTGGTGTGAGGTGAAATCTCAGGGTTGTTTTGATTTGCATTTCCCTTATGACTAAAGATGTTGAACATTTCTTTAGGTGTTTCTCAGCCATTCGGCAATCCTCAGCTGTGAATTCTTTGTTTAGCTCTGAACCACATTTTTTAAATAGGGTTATTTGTCTCCCTGCGGACTAACTTCCTGAGTTCTTTGTATATTTTGGATATTAGCCCTCTATCTGTTGTAGGATTGGTAAAGATCTTTTCCCAATCTGTTGGTTGCCGTTTTGTCCTAACGACAGTGTCCTTTGCCTTACAGAAGCTTTGCAGTTTTATGAGATCCCATTTGTCGATTCTTGATCTTAGAGTATAAGCCATTGGTGTTTTGTTCAGGAAATTGTTTCCAGTGCCCATGTGTTCGAGATGCTGCCCTAGTTTTTCTTCTATTAGTTTGAGTGTATCTAGTTTTATGTGAAGTTCCTTGATCCACTTGGAGTTAAGTTTTGTACGGGGTGATGAGCATGGATCGATTTTGCATTCTTCTACATATTGACCTCAGTTGAACCAACACCATTTGCTGAAATGCTATCTTTTTCCATTGGATGGTTTTTGGCTCCTTTGTCAAAAAATCAGGTGCATAGGTGTGGGGTTCATTTCTGGTCTTCAATTCTGTTCCATTGGTCTATCTGTCTGTCTCTGTACCAATACCATGCAGTTTTATCACTATTGCTCTGTAATATTGCTTGAGTT